>NC_057813.1:507692257-507703466 GCF_018294505.1 Triticum aestivum
ATCAACCTTATATGCACAGTTCAGGACCCCCTACCTGAGATCCGCCGGTTTTGACACCGACAAGGGGGGTGGGGGGGGGGGGGTTCCGATAACCCCCACTACGGTTTTATCTGAAACTTATCGGAACACTTCTGGTGTCCGAATATAGTCCTCCAATATTGACCATTTCGAGACTCCTCGTAATGTCCACAATCACATCGGGGACTCCGAACAATCTTCGGTACATCATATCACATAAACTCATAATACCAATCGTCATCGAACGTTAAGCATGTGGACCCTACGGGTTCGAGAACTATGTAGACATGACTGAGACACGTCTCCAGTCAATAACCAATAGCGGAACCTGGATGCTCATATTGGTTCCTACATATTGTACGAAGATCTTTATCGGTCAAACCGCATAACAACATACATTGTTCCCTTTTTCATCGATATGTTACTTGCCCGAGATTCGATCGTCTGTATCATTATACCTAGCTCAATCTCGTTACCGGCAAGTCTCTTTACTCGTTCTGTAATACTTCATCCCGCAACTAACTCATTAGTCACATTGCTTGCAAGGCTTATAGTGATGAGCATTACCGAGAGGGCCCAGAAATACCTCTCCGAAACATGAAGTGACAAATCCTAATCTTGATCTATGCCAACCCAACAAACACCTTCGTAGACACCTATAGAGCACCTTTATATTCATGCTTTTACGTTGTGACGTTTGGTAGCACATAAAGTGTTCCTCCGGTATCCGGGAGTTGCATAATCTCATAGTCTGAGGAACATGTATAAGTCATGAAGAGAGCAGTAGCAATGAAACTGTAATGATCATAATGCTAAGCTAACGGATGGGTCATGTCCATCACATCATTCTCCTAATGATGTGATCCCGTTCATCAAATGACAACAAATGTCTATGGTTAGGAAACATAACCATCTTTGATTAACGAGCTAGTCAAGTAGAGGCATACTAGGGACTCTATGTTTTGTCTATGTATTCACACATGTACTAAGTTTACAGTTAATACAATTATAGAATTAATAATAAACATTTGTCATGAATTAAGGAAATAAATAATAACTTTATTATTTCATCTAGGGCATATTTCCTTCACACTCATGCAGGAGGAATACCATGCACCAGACTGCTAGGTCCGATCACACAATCGGCGGTGAATGGAGGTGGCTAGTTGCAACACATGCAAAGCCCTAGTTTTGGTGCCAAAGAGATCAACCAAATAAGTGAGCCAGAGCTCCACTATATATAGGCTCCGTCGTGGGCTCAACTCTTGGGTCTCGCACGGATCTGAAAGCCCAAAGTCTGTTCGGCCTAGATCCGAGTCCGAGTAGGAACACATCTGACTCGTGGAGTCGCATCGGGTCTCACAGGTTCCTTCCATTAAGCATGCGACTCCTTAGGTTCAAGTTGGCTTGGTCGCAAGTCGTATCACCTCTAACCAGCTCGGCTGGTAGCAACCTCTAGCAAGGCATGGCAACCCCCAAGTAGACAATGAAGCCGGTTGGCGAACCTGCATAACATGTCACACTTTTGTTCCCTTTGCCACACAATATATGTGAAAGCACAAGTTCTCCCTGGGTGATTTTGCTAATTAATGTCAACATATCTCTTGTTGGACTAACACTTTTACCTAGTATGTTTGAGATAAGTTCAACAATGAAGTGGCATGGACTAAAGGATGTGGAACCCCTTTAAGATGCTAAGGACAAAGGATTGGCTCAAGCTCCAAGCTCAAGACTCTACATCCACTTTAAGATGCTTAGTGATATGCTCCAAAGCCCTCAACTACTTCCTCACATCCACATATGACCTAAACCAAAAGTCAAACTCGGCCCCACCAATTCTTTCTATCAGGCGCCACCGTGTTCAGATGTCATAGCCACTGCCACAATCCCTAGGCAAATCAGTCTCACCGATAGGGATCTCGGTCTCACCAAGATGGGATTGTAATCTCTTTGTTTCCCTTCGTAACGTTTCGATCCCACCGAGATGAGTGATCGGTCCATCGAGATTGCAATTTAAACTCTCTGTTTCCCTTTCATAACATTTTGGTCTTACTGAAATGAGCGAATCGGTCCCACCGAGTGTACCTGACCAACTCTCTGGTTAGCTTATTCCCAAAATCGGTCTCACCGAGTTTCTGTAATTGGTCTCACCGAGATTACGTTATGCCCTAACCCTAACCATATCGGTCCTATCGAGTTGCATGTCGGTCCCACCGAAAATCCTAACGGTCACTAGATTTGCTGAATCGGTTCGACCGAGTTTCTCAATTCGGTCCCACCGAGATTAGCAAGTTATGTGTAACGGTTAGATTTTGTGTGGAGGCTATATATACCCCTCCACCTCCTCTTCATTCGTGGAGAGAGCCATCAGAACGTGCCTACACTTCCAGCATTCATTTTCTGAGAGAGAACCACCTACTCATGTGTTGACACCAAGATATTCCATTCCTACCATATGAATCTTGATCTCTAGCCTTCCCCAAGTTTCTTTCCACTCAAATATTCTTTCCACCAAATCCAAATCCTGTGAGAGAGAGATGAGTGTTGGTGAGACTATCATTTTAAGCACAAGAGAAAGGAGTTCATCATCAACACACCATTTGTTACTTCTTGGAGAGTGGTGTCTCCTAGATTGGCTAGGTGTCACTTGGGAGCCTCCGACAAGATTGTGGAGTTGAACCAAGGAGTTTGTAAGGGAAAGGAGATCGCCTACTTCATGAAGATCTACCGCTAGTGAGGCAAGTCCTTCATGGGAGACGGCCACGGTGGGATAGACAAGGTTGCTTCTTCGTGGACCCTTCGTGGGTGGAGCCTCCGTGGACTCGCGCAGCCGTTACCTTTCGTGGGTTGAAGTCTCCATCAACGTGGATGTACAATAACACCACCTATCGGAACCACGACATAAACATACGTGTCTCCAATTGCGTTTGCACACTCCAATCCCATCCCTTTACATTCTTGCAAGTTGCATGCTTTACTTTCCGCTGCTCATAAACTCTTTGCATGCTTGCTTGATATGTGTTGTGATTGATAAATTTGCGCCAAAACTCCACTTAAACCTAAAGAAGTTAAAAACTGTAACTTTTGGTACTTAGTGTCTAATCACCCCCCCCCCCTCTAGACACCTCTTCTCGGTCCTTTCAATTGGTATCAGAGCTTTGGTTTAAACACCATTGGAGGAAGATGGATGAGTCTACTTCGGGGAGTCTTAGACATAGAGTACCTATACTTGATGGAGAGTACTTTCATGAGTGGAAAATGAGATGCTTGTGATTTTCAATCAATATCATTTGAACAAGTACATTGCTAGCCCTTGTGCACCTCATGATGATCCTCTGCATCCTACCCTTGATGAGTCAATTGACATGATTCGCAATCTTAGAACTGTTAATCTTATCACTAGAGGCTTGCCTAGAAACTTGATTGGATGTTTTCCTACTCTTAAGTGTGCCTACACTATATGGAAATTTCTTGAGGAACAATTTCTGAATTATTCCTTGAAAAATTTAGACGAAATTCTCCATAAGTCTATTGCTTTGAGTAAGATGAATTCCAATGATCCTATGTTTGGTGATTGTCTATTTGAGCTTACAAATCTTATGCATGCCAAAGGGAATGTTGGAATCATTAGCGATATTATTTCCGAAGCTATTAAAATTCATAAAGAAGATCATTGTCAAACTCACTCTAACGAATCACCCTCTCTAGGATTTGATCCACCACATGACGATGTTGAACATGGATACTATGATGAGGATGATGATAGTGACTTTGATCTTGATGATGCAATGAGACATTTTGGTCTTATGGCAAATCTTCAGGGATATATGGCAGGAGGAAAGGAATGGGTTCTTGACAGTGGATGTACCGATCACATGACCGGAGATAAAGATATGTTTCGTGAGCTTGCTGAAAACGATGGTCCTCGAAAGTATGTCACTTTCGGTGACAACTCAAAGGGTAAGGTAGTTGGCCTCGGTAAGGTGTCCATATCACATGATAGCTCCATACAAAATGTTATGCTCGTTGAATCTCTTGGCTACAACTTACTTTCCGTATCTAGAGTTGCTGATTTCGGTTACAATGTCCTATTCACTGAAGTAGACTGCCAAGTGTTTCGTAGAGATAATCATAAAATGGTCTTTACCGGCATACGTAGAGGTGATCTTTAAATTGTTGATTTCACTAAAAAGGCTCAACCTAGAACTTGCTTTATTGCTAAATCTTCTAAAGGTTGGTTATGGCATAGACGATTAGGTCATGTTGGCATGAGAAATCTTGACAAGCTTATTAAAGGAAATCATATCCTTGGCATTAACGATGTCATATTTCATAAGGATAGACTTTGTAGTGCTTGTCAAGCAGGTAAACAGGTTGGAGGGAGGCATCCCGTGAAGAACATCATGACCACAAGGAGGCCACTCAAGCTACTTCACATGGATCTTTTTGGTCCCAACGCTTACAAGAGTCTCGATGGAAATTCTTTTGGTCTAGTTATAGTTGATGATTTTTCAAGATTTACGTGGGTATTCTTTCTCGATGATAAATCACAGGTCCAAAAGATCTTCAAAAACTTTGCTAGGAAGGCCCAAAATCAATTTGAAGTGAAGATCAAGAAGGTTCACAGCGACAATGGAACAGAGTTCAAGAACGCAAATGTGGACACCTTTCTTGACGAAGAAGGGATTTCACATCAGTTCTCGGCTACGTACACTCCTCAACAAAATGGAGTTGTTGAGAGGAAGAACTGGACGCTCATCGAAATGGCACGAACGATGCTTGATGAGTACAAGACGTCGAAGCACTTTTGGGCAGAAGCGGTTGAGATAGCTTGTCATGCAACAAATCGCTTGTATCTTCACAAGCTACTCGGCAAGACGGCATACGAGCTCCTCACCGGTAACAAACAACAAGTTGGATACTTTCGAGTATTCGGCTCAAAGTGCTACATTCTTGATAAGCATCATCGTTCTAAATGTTCTCCTAAGTCTCATGAAGGTCTCCTACTTGGTTATGGCTCAAACTCTCACACTTATCATGTCTACAACAATTTCACCCGAAAGGTTGAAGAAATGGTAGATGTGAAGTTTGATGAATCTAATGGCTCGCAAGTAGAGCAATTGCCAATTTATGTAGGATACAAAGACCCCTCGGAAGCAATCCAAGACTTGTCTATTCGCAAGATTCGTCCAACGGAGGTGAAGGAGAGTACCTCGTCCATCCAAGTGGAAGATTCTACCTCACGACAAGGTGAACCAAGAGTTGATATGGAAGCATCCACAAGTGGGACACACCAAGGTGAAGAAAACGAGGAAGTACACCAAGATGAACGTCAACAACCTCCTTCTCCACCACGACAAGAGAACGACAATGTCAACAACAAAGAAGGCCAAGAAGAAGAACAAGATGAAGAAGATGTTCAACCAAGACCAAAGCAAAAGCTTTCACGAGTTCGAGCAAGAATTGCTAAAGACCATCCCATCGAGCAAATCTACAATGATATCCAAACAGGGAGAATCACTCGCTCAAAAACTCGTTTAGCTAACTTTTGTGAACACTATTCATTCATCTCTAGCATTGAACCTATGAAGGTTGAAGAAGCATGGGAAGATCCGGATTGGATAAATGCTATGCATGAAGAGCTACACAACTTTGAGAGAAATCAAGTTTGGACATTAGTTGAGAAGCCCGACAACAACCACAACATCATCGGTACCAAATGGGTGTTTCGCAACAAGCAAGATGGAGATGGACAAGTAGTTCGCAACAAAGCATGTCTCGTCGCCCAAGGCTACACACAAGTCGAAGGTATGGACTATGGTGAGACTTATGCTCCCGTTGCTAGACTTGTGTAACGCCCCGGATTCGATGCGCCAGGTGTCCGCCGGTTATTCTCCGTCGTTGCCATGTCAGTTCCTTGCGTGTTTCATTTTGCCATGTCATCATCTGCATTTCATCTGCACGTTTTTTAAAACTTGCATCCGTTCGGGTTCTCCCGGTTCTCTCCGTTGTCCGTTCCGAGCCCAGACACACTCACACGCGCCCGCGGCACCTCCAAAATATTATTTTATAAGTGGCATAAAAATGTTCTCGGAATGGGGTGAGAGTTGGTGTGTGGTCTTATTATAGTGTAGAAAGAGCGCTTGTCAAGTTTCATCGCATTCGGAGCTCGTTTGATAGCCCAACCCTAATCCGTAGCGGCATAGTTGCCGGTTTATTTGTCGGACGTTTTCGGTCTCCGAAAACCGTTGCTAGGCTGCACTCCTTCCCTCTCATCTCAACCAAACCCCTCTTCACAGCCCACTAAACCATCCCACTAACCCAGTTAGCCTCCCCCTCGATCGGATCCGTCAGATCACAATCCGAGGGTCCGAAAACCCCCTTTTTCCCAAACCCTGGTCCCCTACTATATATGGACGCCCTCCCTTGCCAATTTTGGCCTAAACCTACCCTCCTAGCCTACCCTCCTACCTCCAGCCGCGCCCCCACCTCCATCTTCGCGCTGTCCCGCTCCGCCGCCGCCACTTGGCCTCCTCCCATGCCTCCACCTCGCTGCCGCCATGTGGCGCCACCCCAGTGGGCAGCGCCGCCGCAAGCCTCGGCCAGGGCCAACCGGCACCCTCCATGTGGCTTGGCCACATACACCTGTTCTCCCCGCACTGCCGTGAAGCTCGTGGGCCCACCGAGACCAGGTCGGTCCTGGGCAAGCCCATCGGGGCCCGATCCATCCCGCCGCACGCCGGAGCGCTCGCTCGAGCTACTCTGCTCCGAGCGCACCACCGCCCGTCGCCTCGATCCCGCCGCCTCCCGCCGGCGAGTCTTGCCACGCCGACGCCGTCTCCCAGGCGAGCCCCGCCGCCGCGCCTCCTCCCCTCCTCTCTCTTCTTCCCTGCCTCACTCCCTCCCTCTACCCGCAGGATCTCGCCGCCGCCATGGGATCCGAGCTCCTCTGCGCCCTGAACCGCGACTCCCCGTCAACGCCGGCCCCGCCTCTGACCGGATCGGGTCCAGGTGGACCCAGATCGGCCGCCTCCTCCTCTCCCCGACGCGCGCCTTGCCGGCGGCCTCGCTAGCTGCTGCGGTGCCGCCGTGCGTCGTCCTCGTCGGGAGGATGCCGGTGACCCCCGCGTGGGCCCTGGCCGAACAGCGCGCCAGCCCGCAAGCCAGCTCCAGCCTCGGCCCAGCCCAGGTACAGCCGACCCGGGCCTGCAGCCCATGGTGAGCCACCCCCTCCTAAATCCCGCACCGTGCGGCTTCTAACTATCATGCGCCTGTTTTGTTTTTTTCATAAAAACTGCTAAGTCCCTTTAATTTTAGCAATTTATGCCCCTGTTCATCACATCATATCTCTACATCCGTAGCTCCGTTTTGTGCGTGTATTATGTCAAACTGTTCATTAAGAGATGCTCTTCATTTTGTTCCATTGCACCATGTTCATTTGAGTTCATCTTGATGCCTGAATCATCGTTGCAAGTGTGATATATGATGTTAATCTGCTGAAACTGTTATAACTTGGTGATTTGTTATTTTTGTTGCATTTTGTGTGTGCATCCTATTAGGTTGAGCTCTACATGTGTTTTGTACTATATCATGCCATCTTTACAGGGGTGCCATCCATGTATTTTTGTGAGTCTTGTAGTGAGTGAATCAAGCTTGTTAAGTAGGGTACTTGCTGTTGCTGTTTTG
Organism: Triticum aestivum; assembly: GCF_018294505.1. Classification (NCBI taxonomy): domain Eukaryota; kingdom Viridiplantae; phylum Streptophyta; class Magnoliopsida; order Poales; family Poaceae; genus Triticum; species Triticum aestivum. The sequence continues at coordinate 507,699,962 of NC_057813.1, forward strand.
CTAGGCTGATTCTGTTATATTCTGTTGCTATGTAAACCTGCTACTACAAGTCATTCTATGCATAATCTGGAGATGTTCTCTAAGGATGTTTTGTTATACATGTCATGCTCTATCCATCCATGCCCCTGGTTGCATTTATAGTCTGTTGTAGCTTGTTTTAATCTTGCTCCAAAGTTGCTAAATAATGTTGCTATCAGCCTGTTAACATTAAGTTCAATGTTGCCATGAGTTATGCTAGTGATCCATGCACCCTATGAACTTGCTCTTGCCATTCTTAGCTTCATAAACATGTCTTCTTACTGTTGGTTGCCTTTTCATGCCATGTATTGCTCTGTGGTGAGTGGTACAAGCTCACCAACATGCCTACTTATTGTTGTCCCTGCCATGTTTGAATCTGTCTTATAACTTGCTATGTTTACATGGGTACCATCATATTTTCTGTTACTTTTTGGCTCAGGATCAGTAAAGGACTTTTGTTTTATGCAATTAGTAGATTCATGCCATGCCTTTGTTTTCCATGATAAGTTCCTGTAGCATGTTGTTTGAGAGCTCTAAACATTGCAACCTGATGTTATTTCTGTAAAGTCTGAATCTGTTATTATTTGCAATCTTGCCATGTCTTTTTGAGCATGTTCTAGTGATTTCTGGAGATAGCTCAGTGTTCATGTTTTGTCATTCTTTACCTGTACATCATGTCCATGGCTGTTGTTTTTATGTTGAGGTGTTGTAGCATGTTGTTTTGATGCTTGCAATATGCCTAGTTGCTGTTTTGGACAGATTGTTGCTATAACTTGTATAGAGTGCATGTGTTGAACCGTTGCTCCGTTTTGAGTGTGCTCTATATGAAACTTGCTTGATTTTGCATGTAGATTCATATTATCATGTTGCATCCTTGTTTTGAGGTGTTTGCTTGATGTTCGTATGCATTTTACATCAATGCCATGTTTAACTTGTTTTGCTCATATCTTCTAGGCCATTGCTCCGAACTAAATGGACATTATATGTAACTTGACTAGAATCTCGTGTAGATCATCTTGGTGCATCTTAACTTGCTGTTTAACAACTTGAACATAAGGTTTATTCATATCTGGACCAATTTTGAAATATGCATATGAGGACTTACCGGAATTGTTATATGTTGTTCCCGGCCTCATTTAAACTTGCCTTGATGTGTTGTTCTTGTTTCCATCATCTCTTGCCATGAGTAGCTTCATGTAGTCTTGTCTTGCATCATGCTTGGTCGTGCATCATGTCTTGTCTATGTGTGGTGTGTTTACCATGTTGTGTGCTTCTTCTTGATAGTTCCCACTTTGTTGCGATCGTGATGATTCGTTCATCTACGCTTGGTTCATCTTCGTGGCTTCATCTTCTTCATGGACTCGTTCTTCTTCCTTGCGGGATTTCAGGCAAGATGACCGCTACCCTGGATCTCACTACTATCATTGCTATGCTAGTTGCTTCGTTCTATCGCTTTGCTGCGCTACCTATCTTTTGCTCATCAAGCCTCCCAAATTGCCATGAACCTCTAACCTTTGACACCCTTCCTAGCAAACCATTGTTTGGCTACATTACCGCTTTGCTCAGCCCCTCTTATAGCGTTGTTAGTTGCAGGTGAAGTTGAAGATTGCCCCATGATGGACAGGATTATGTTGGGATATCACAATATCTCTTATATTATTAATGCATCTATATACTTGGTAAAGAATGGAAGACTCGGCCTTATGCCTGGTGTTTTGTTCCACTCTTGCCACCCTAGTTTCTGTCATACCGGTGTTATGCTCTCGGATTTTGCGTTCTTTACGCGGTTGGGTGATTTATGGGACCCCTTGACAGTTCGCTTTGAATAAAACTCCTCCAGCAAGGCCCAACTTTGGTTTTACCATTTGCCTCACCTAGCCCTTTTCCCTTGGGTTTTCGGAGCTCGAGGGTCATCTTTATTTACCCCCCCCCCCGGGCCAGTTCTCCTTCGAGTGTTGGTCCAAACCGAGCGATGTCCCGCGCCCCCTGGGCAATCAGGGTCTATGCCAACCCGACGTCTGGCTCATCCGGTGTGCCCTGAGAACGAGATATGTGCAGCTCCTATCGGGATTTGTCGGCACAGCGGGAGGTCTTGCTGGTCTTGTTTTACCATCATCGAAATGTCTTGTAAACCGGGATTCCGGGTCTGATCGGGTCTTCCTGGGAGAAGGTATATCCTTTGTTGATCGCGAGAGCTTATCATGGGCTAAGTTGGGACACCCCTGCAGGGTATAAACTTTCAAAAGCCGTGCCCGCGGTTATGGGCAGATGGCAATTTGTTAATGTCCGGTTGTAGATAACTTGACACTAGATCCGAATTAAAACGCATCAACCGTGTGTGTAGCCGTGATGGTCTCTTTTCGGCGGAGTCCGGGAAGTGAACACGGTTTTTGGGTTATGTTTGACGTAAGTAGGACTTCAGGATCACTTCTTGATCATTGCTAGCTTCACGACCGTTCCTTTTGCTCTCTTCTCGCTCTTATTTGCGTATGTTAGCCACCATATATGCTTAGTCGCTGCTGCAACCTCACCACTTTCCCCTTCCTTTCCCTTTTAATCTTTGCTAGTCTTGATACCCATGGTAATGGGATTGCTGAGTCCTCGTGGCTCAAAGATTACTACAACAACAGTTGCAGGTACAGGTTATGCGATGATCATGACACGAGAGCGATGTTGCTTGTTTTGGAGTTCTTCTTCTTCTGTTTCTTCTTCGATCGGGGGATAGGTTCCAGGTCGGCAGCCTGGGCTAGCAGGGTGCATGTCATTTGAGTTTCTGTTTGTGTTTCATCCATAGTCGGATGATGCTCTTATGTATGATGATGTTGTATTCGTGTGGCATTGTATGCCTCTTGTATGTATCCCCGTCTATTATGTAATGTTGATGTAATGGTATCCACCTTGCAAAAGTGTTTCAATATGCGGGTCTATCCTTGGTGGGACCTTTGAGTTCCTTTTGTATAGGGTCACATATTGGGCGTGACAAGTTGGTATCAAAGCCTCGACCGACCCTAGGAGCCCCCTTGATTGATCGTGTAGTTTGGCCGTTGTTGAGCCTAGAAGAAAACTGTTTTTGGAGTCTAGCTATATCAGAGAGTAGGAATTCTTTTTACTCCTCAGCCCCTTCATCGCTCTGGTGAGGAATATTGACGTAGGTGTTTTGAATTACTTCTCTTCCCCTTCAAATTTTCTTTAGGATCACGCAGCTGGTTTTCTGATCGTTGGTTCTCAGCTCTTTTCTATCCGGTGTATTCTCATCAAGTTGACTCGAGCCTTTTCATCGTTGCCAAGTTCAATCCTTAGTTGTTTTCTTTCCCACCCGCCCACCCTTCTTCTTCTCAGAATCGGAGTCCGTAATCGAGTATCCATCCTACTCGTGCGAAGTTTTTGCTCTCTCTCCTCAATGATTTCAACCGGTGTTTTCTCTTCAAGATATTCGTCGGTTCTCCCTTCCAAGTTTCCTTTGTTTTTCCCGCCCTCCCACCCTCTT